>NC_045451.1:4163888-4200895 GCF_002776525.5 Piliocolobus tephrosceles
CGAGACCATCCTGGCTAACACGGTGAAACCCCGTCTCTACTAAAAAATACAAAAAGCTAGCCGGGCGAGGTGGCGGGTACCTGTAGTCCCAGCTACTCGGGAGGCTGAGGCAGGAGAATGGCATAAACCCGGGAGGCAGAGCTTGCAGTGAGCTGAGATCCGGCCACTGCACTCCAGCCCAGGCAACAGAGCAAGACTCCGTCTCAAAAAAAAAAAAAAAAAAAAAAAAAGAAACTTGATACCTTTGACCCACATCTCAACTCTCTTTTTTCTAATTCCCACTGCATCCTCACTTTAGCGACAGGTGGCGCTGTGCTCAGCATGGTCCCTGCCTTGGGTTCCAGGCTGACAATGTCACCACAATCTCGCACATTTCCAGCTGTCATGGCAGAAGTAAGGAGAGCTCCAGGGGGTCTCCCACAGGCCACCAAATGCTCCAGCCCAAAAGTGACACAGCATTCTGCTCCCATTTCACTGACCATAACTTACAGGTGAGGACCAACCTCAGGTAGGGACAGAAGGTGCAAATCTACAGCATGAACCCAAAGTGAGAAGAAAGAACAATGTCATGGCGATGCCAATGAAGATTCACCCACTGCCTATTTCTCAGTGTTTGCCCATCTTCCACAGGGCCTGGATTTGGCTCTGCTCACACTTAGGAGAGCATCTTTCCCTCCAATGCATTTCAGTTCATTGCCCCATTTGCTGTTCACATTACTTTCTGAAACTGTTATTTTTCAGAAGGTCAGCTTCTCTTCAATCACACACGTATATCATATTACCAAAGTAAGCCAAGAACATATCTTTTAAAAACGTTTGGAATGAGAATGGGTAATGAGGGGTCCCATGTTTTTGATGGGAGGGTTTTGTCATCTTTATCAAAGGGAGAGCCTTGTCTGCTACTTCAATTACGTTCTTTCCTTACACATTATCTTATCAGAGGCATTGTATGAGATCTTAAAATCATGAATTTCTGACTGATGTGAATGATTCATCTTATTGTAATTTTCTGTGAATATTATGATAGCCAAGTGGAAAGGGAAATTCATTTGTATGCTGTGAGATCTTAGAAAATCAAACTTTACTTTAAAAATAAATTTTTATTGCCATGAGGCATTTCTTTTGTGTCATTCCTCACCTTGATGAGAAAGTTATGGACCCTTTATAATGAGTAGTATCTGAATCATGCTGGAAGATGTCAAAATAAAATGAAGATTTCAAAAATGAATAGCTTCCCATCATTTTGCAAAAAAAAAAAAAAAAAAAGACAAATCACATCTCAATTTAGTAAGCAAATATTTCATTTCCTGTAAATTATATATAAATATATAATCATTTGAAGTTTGTTACAGTGATTCAAGGATTTTGTTGAGACTCAAATGGTTGTCTATGACATCCATGTCTTGTACTGCACATGATGATTGAAAACTCAAGAACTTATAAGAAACCATCTCGGCTCTCCAGGATCTTAAATCCTGGTTAAGAAGAAGAGACAGACAGTGTCATAGCTCAGTTTTACCAGAAGCAGAACTTGAGATAAGACTTCATGTGCAATGACTTATTAATTAAGAAAGTGTTCCCTGGAAAAACTAATGAAAAAAAAGAAGGAAGCAGGGTGGGGAAGGGGGAAGGCCAAACAGGGATGTGATTTCAGGCAAAATCATACAGCAAGTGTTCCGGTCTGGCCCTTCAGGATAATTCAAAAGTGTAAAGTATACCTAGGAGTTGTCTTGATCTGAATCAATGGAGCTGAGTTTCTGTACTCTTGAACTTCTCAGTCATTGGCTAAGGTCTGCATCAAGGGAACAGAAACTCCTAGGTACTTCCAGCTCTCTGCACATGTAATAAAAGTGACTCCAGTAGCCCAAGGGCCATCTTTCAAAGAAGCATTGCAGGTAGCAGTCATCAAAGGCAAAAGCATCCAGATGCTGGGGTGGGGGCAAGGGGAAAGACACCGAGAGGGGATTCTAGGGAATATGGGAGAAGCACTGACAATATTCATTACACTTCACCCCTTGCTTTGCTCAAATCCACTCACATTACGTTTGCTTTATACTGTCATGACATCTTCAAGGTGGTTGTTAGTCACAATGTCTGGGGGAAATTGACAAGGAGAAAGTTAGTAGGATGACCTATAGCTCCCATTGCAGCCATTGGTCTAAGACTATAACTTACATTCATCATCTCCGTGCATTGGGGCATATCTTTTTGCTCCCGTGAAAATTGCTGCCGTGCCTGTCCAATCTTATGATTTGGTGAGTCTAAAAACAGCCAGCTCTTGATGAACAACTCTGCTTGCGTGGTCATGTGATGCCTATGGCCAGACACCGAGTCTCCACCGAGGCCCAGGACCAAGCCAAGAGATGCTTTCCTCATGTCCCTCTGCTGCAGGGGGCCTGGCTTTGATCCAGAACTCCAGGGATGTGCAATGCAACCCTCATATTGGGCCCAGCCAGCGACTCCACAGGATATTTACATGTATGGCAGGTACATCCAGCAGCATGGAATAGGATGACTTATATGGCCCAAGAAGCAGTGTTGTGTGCACTGCAGTTCAGACCTGCTGCAGAGCCTCTCGTGCTCTAGGCCCACTCAAAACTGTCATTTTGCAAGTTGTTCGATAAATGAGTCAGTAGACTATTTCCAAATATGGCATGTGCTATCTTCAAAACCTTAATACGCCTTCAAGTCCATCTTCTTTCTTAATGGAAGAAGGTCCAAGATGTCATAACATGTCTTTTACCTAAGAGTGAAGAGCCTGGTCCACCCCAGATCTCTGGACCCCTGAAAAATCACCAGTATAGCAGGCCCCTCAAATTCTGTAGAGTTTATCTCCTACCCTATGAAGCACAACCAGTGGGGTCACCACTTTCTGCTAATCATGTCCGATAAACATGTCATCAATATAATGGGCCAACAGGATACTTTGGAATGCCCAGTGGGTCCAGCCCCTTCAGGCTGTGTTGTGATGGAGATAACACAACCATGGAGCGGGACCGTGGGTGTAAACCGCCCGACCTTCCTGGTGAATACAAGCAGATTCCGGCCCTCCTTTATGATGGGTATGGGAATGAATGCATTCACGAACTCCATAGTCATACCACAAACCACAGTCCAGCAAGGATACCACATCTACCACTCCAGTCTGAGACTGGAGTGGCCATTTGGTTAAGTTTGTGATGGTCCACGTTGATCTCATAGGATCCATCAGGTTTTTTTACTGGCCAGATTGATGAACTCAGTACTGTAGATATGACAGAAAACACCACATTGCATCGGTTAAGTCTTTGAGGGGGCAATACTCTGCCATTCCACCCAGGCTGAGGTCAGTTTTCTCCCACACTATCTTGACTGGGGCCTGGGGACTAAAGGGGTTTCTTCTTAGCCTTTCCAATCATGGTACTCTTTACTCTTCAGATCAAGAAACCAGTGAGGGTACCGCAGCCTGCTAACAATGTCCATCTTACTTATGCATTTGGGAACCAGAAAAATGACAATTCGTGGATCCATTCATATGACAGTCCTGAGTCAGGACTTCATATGTCACCTGACCCCCTCCAACAGGTGGCTGTGATGGTACTTTGGGTTCCCTGGAGCCGGCATCCCAAAAGACCTCATGTTCACCAGGCCTTGAAAGATGTGGCATTGTCTTTTTTCTAAGTGGTGTGTTACTCAGGTCAGTATCTGAAAGTCCCATTGGAGAAGAACCTCAGAAACTGCTACTGCATACCTGGCAGAGATCAGGGTTCTTTTTCAAGGTTACCCCACTTCTCCTTCCATCCAAAGCTCTGGGAATGAGAACTGACTCAGACTTGGAAACTGGATGAGGGATCCTGTCTTACAGTGGGGTCACTAGCATTAGCTTACTGCTCATCCACTCTTGATTTTTTTATTATGTAAAGTGATACTCTTGTTAGCTGCACACACGTCTTGTCTGTAGGAAGCCTATGGTCTATTATCTATCCTCATAGATAACTGAGGGCGGTCTATTATCCATCCTTATAGATAACTGAGGGTGATCTATTATTCATTCTTGTAGATAACTGAGGGAGGTCTATTATCCATTTTCTTAGATAACTGAAGGTAGGTTCTATGGTGACTTCTGTTCCTGCTATCTGTTATGGTAATCATGGCCACCTTGACTCTGATGGGCACGTGCTGCCTCCTGGCCACTGCTCTTCTGCAATCCTGTGAACTCCATAATACTAGGAGACCTGATTATTTTATAGCAACGCCTCTTATCAGCCCTGCTAGAGCTTCTCAGTGGTTCCAAAACTCCCTATTGGTGCATTCCTTACCTCCTCAGTGGAAACAAAGTCCTCTGTGCCTTCTCAAGAAGCAGCAATGGCTGGAGGGTTCTCAGGTCTAACAGTGACTCATTGCAGCATGCTCCTTTCTAAGACTCTTTTGATTCCTTCCTCAAGATCCTGCCAAGGTAGTTCTGGCAGCCCACTTATTATAGGCTGTCATTTTTTCCTAAACTTTCTAGAGTCAACCCAGAAGCACAATAGGACTGTCCTAGGAGTCCTTTCCAGGGTGTTGCTGAGTTAAGGATTCCTATCAACGAAGGCTGCCTTATACAGTATACAGTTTGATATCCGTCCCCTCCACGCACACACCCACTCATGCACGCAGATCCCTCGAGGTCTATTTCAGTCATATGCTACCACTTTCTCGCAGTATATTTTAGCCAGTCCTGCAAGTCGTCATGTGAATAATCTCTTCTTCCCTTTAGCTGGATGCTATTTCCCCAGTCATGTCATTAAACAATTTGACACTAAATATGACTCTAATGGTCATGAGGGAAGGTTAAGGCAGATCTTGGGTTGGGCAAGCATATTTCTGCAAGCCATATCCCTCAACTGAAACCTCGATAGTCTTCAGACAAAGAGGGTTGCAAGAAAAAAAGAAATGAGTGTTCTGCAGGCACAGAAAGCTCAGGGAATACAGGGGCCCGGTGTTCTAGAATGCATGTGTCTTCACCCCAAGTTTTAGAGTTCCCTTTCCTCTCTAACAGTGGTGTAGGCTGAAGGCTGAAAATTCAGACAACTTTGAGGTTCTGGTTCTCTTTAGGGTCCTGGTCTTAGAGATTCGCACAGTCTTCTCCTTGGCAGCCAAAGATGAGGGTCTTTTATATGCTCTGTGGAGACCTTCCAGCTTTCTCTCACTGCCTTACCTTTGTATTTGGCTGACCTCTCTGCAATCCATTAGTGTTACTCAGCTGTAAATGATTTCCCATCCTTAAAGTGACCATTTCCCTCATCTCTCTCAAATAACAGAGATATCACAAAAGTAAATGCAGCCTCGTAATCTATATCTCATCTAAATTCATCACTCATGAAACTCCTAAGAATTGCAACGGTACACTACCACATGCCAGAGATGATCAATACTCCACTTACCACCAGTGGAAAGGACCTGCTACCATCTGGCTTGTAGGTGATCTACCTCTAGAATCGCATCCTCAAAGTCGGTTTCCAAGCACTAGTCCCAGTACCAACTATCTTTGTTTGAATTCTCCCTAAACTGAACCTGACATGAAAATTTGCATGTAAGACATTTATTAAGAAAGTCCTCCCAGGAGAAAGTGGCAAGGAAATGAGAGTGGGCAGAACAAGAAAGAGAAGGAGCCAGGAAAGGATATAAGTTTAGACCAAGACAGGAGGGCAGCCCAAGCCCAACCCTGCAGGGGAATTCTGGAGTGCAAATTATGTCTTAGAATTGTTCAGCCTGAGGCGAGGAAGCTGAGTGTTCAAACTCCCACACGGCTCAGCCATTGGCTGCAAGCTCCTCCAGGTGAATATAAAATCCTGGGGTCTCAGGTTTCTGCATGTGTGGAGAAAGCTCCAGAAGCCCAAGGACAATCTTTCAAATAGGAGTTCAGTATCAGTCACTGGGCCCTTTCAAAGCAGAGTGAAAGTTCTTCTATTCACAGGGAAGCCAGGGAATTGGAGCCCAGCAGAGGGATCCAGGGGAGAGGACCATTAACAGTGTCCTCTATGAATAGGAGATGGTTCAGTAAAAATACAAGCCACTTCATGACAATTGTTACTATGGGGGTTCAGAGTAGATCAAGCACAATAGAACTGAAATTTGAGGAAGAGATGGGATTTGAGTTGGGTCAGAGAAAATGAATACAATTCAGATGGATGAAGAAGAGAAACACTATTGTTTGCAGAAAGTACACCACAAATAAACCCTTGGAGACAAAAATAAGATTTTTTTTTTGGATGGCAGGTAAACATGTGAAAACATGTTCAACATCACTAGTCATTAGGGAATGCACACTGAAACCACAGTGAGGTAATACTACACACCTATTAGAACAACTAAAATAACAAATAGTAACAGCACAAAAGGCTGGTGAGGAGGAAGAGAAATGGGGTCCCTCAGACATTGCTAGTGGGAATGCAAAATGGTAGAGCCACTGTGGAAAACAGTTGGGTGGTTTATTATACAACTAAATGCGGCTTTTCCTACTATCCTACAGTTGAATTTCTGGGCATTTTTCCAGTTTATGTTCCCACAAAACTTGTACATAAAAGCATCAGTCATAGGAGTTCAAAGCAGGAAACAGAGCAGATGTCTTTCAACCAGTGAATGATTGAGCACACTGTGGTACATCCATGCCATGGAATACTTCTCACCAGTAAAAAAGAGGGGGCTCATGACACAGGCAATGGTTTAGGTGGATCTCAAGGCCATTATGCTGAGTAAACAATGCCAATCTCAAAGTCACATATGATGACCCCACTTACTTCACATTCTCAAAATGACCAATGTCAGGATAGGGGCTCAATTCACAGTTGTCAGAGATGTTAAAAGAAAACTTTAGCTGAATTAAATGTAAAAGAGTTTGAGCAATGAACGATTCGCAAATCGGACAGCCTCTGAACGAGATTAGGCTCTGAGACTCCAACACAGCCATGTAGTAGAAGAGGATTTATGGACAGAAAGAGGAAAGTGACGTACAGAAAATGGAAGTGGGGTACAGAAACAGCCAAATTGGTTACAACTCAACTTTCACCTTATTTGAATACAGTTTGAATACTTGTTCACTTTTGGTTGGCTAAAATCCAGTGATTGGTGCAAAAGTAGACTACAGTCTGTTTACAACTCCTTTCAGGTTATAGTTCGCATTGTACAGAGAAACCTTTAGATTGAACTTAAAATATGTAAGAAGGCAGCTTTAGGCTGAACTTGATTTAACAGAGACCAGTGATGGTTGGGGATGGTGGTGGATTTGATTATTTGATTTCATTATTATAATCAAATATATTATTATATTATGCAAGGGTTGCACATCATACTCGTGATGATGGTAAAGTTCTGTATCTTTATCCTTGTGATGGTTACATGAATTTGTACATGTGACAAAATGGCATAAAACTATGCATAAACATTGTACCAATGTCGATTTCCTGGTTTTGATAATGTGCCATAGTTATTTAAGCGTAACCATTGGAGAAAAATGAGTGAAAAATACATAGACCTTCCCTGTATTATGTTTGCAACTTCCTGTGAATCTAAAATTATTTTAGGTTTTTACTAATTAAAAAATAGGATGTCCTTGAAGAACACAGGTCGTCACTCTGACTGAACTAAAAGGGTCTTGAGAAGAAATAATGACTTATTCATTTTTATGGGTAAGATGGGATCAGATAACAGAAAGCATTAAATGTCAGATTAAGGAGGCGACTTTTATCTTGAAGGGAGTAAGCAGCTGCTGATGATTTGTATAAAGAGCAGGAAGTTAATGAGATTATATCAAAATCCTAGAATTTTTTTTTTTTTTTTTTTTGATACGGAGTCTAGCTCTGCCACCCAGGCTGGAGTGCAGTGGTAAGATCTCGGTCCACTGCAAACTCTGCCTCCCAGGTTCAAGCAATTCTCCTGCCTCAGCCTCCCAAGTTGCTGGGATTACAGGTGTGCACCCCCATGCCCAGTTAATGTCTGTATTTTTAGTAGAAATGGAGTTTCACCGTGTTGCCTAGGCTGGTCTCGAACTCCTGAGCTCAGGCAATCCGCCTGCCTCCGCCTCCCAAAGGGCTAGGATTACAAGCGTGAGCCACCACCCCCGGCCCAGAATCTTAGGAATATTAAATGGGAAATGGCATGAAAGAGGAGGTGGGAAAGGTGAAATCAAGGAATCTAGTTAAAAGATACAGGCCTCTAAAGGAGAAGATCTGGAGGAAGCTAACGCCAGGGCAATGGAAAGGAAGTCACACACTGGAGAAATACTTCAAGGAAGAAGGGATAAGATGTGAGCATTGACTAACTGAATACCGTGCAAAGCCAAACACTGTGTCACATTCCGATCTGGTCTAGATGAGAAGAATCCCTTCATTATATTAACCATGTGACTGAAGCTACAAACTCATCCCCACAGCCTCAGTAGTTTAATCAGTTGTTCTTCTGTTTGTTCCTTTGTAAGCCACGAGATTTGGGGACAACTGCTGAAATAATTTCTATGTGTAGAAACAATTTCTGGATGATGGAATAGTTATGAAATAGCTGCTTCCATTCAGTGTAAGCTGCTATGAGGCCGGGGCAGTTATGTACATCCTTCCCTATTCCACGTTCAGCAACATCACTTTGGTAGCCGGACGTGAGCTATGGTATAACTGACAAACAACATAAACGAGAGAGCTTTATTTTATTTTTGAGAGTTGGCCGTTAAACATTTAACAGCACACCACTGGGATGAACTCAGAACAGGATGGACCTGGGCTGCTGAAGCAGCTCTTGCAGATTGTACATGGTGGAACCTCAGATCGAATTGGACACATGAATACACTCCAAAATGTCATTTGCATACAGGACTACATTTCACCAATATTATGCTTTTGTTTTGATCTAATCGGTTTAAGTTAAAAATAAATGGAATCTGAATTTATCCTTAGATGGGAGCTAAACTAGGAAGTGCTCTGTGAATTCACACTTACAATATTTTGCTTAAATGAACACTGGCCCAGTAATCTTCCATACTTGGTCTAATTTAAACTTTTTCTGCAACTTGTTATATAAAATGCAAGCTTGAGGACAGGATGTCCATCGTCACCACTCACCACTGTATCCACAGTGCACCAACAGTGCCTGGCACTGAGCAGGTACCAATATATCCTTTGAGTATTTGATATTTAAATTCAAAACTGTACAAAGTGGAAAATAAAACTTGGCCATGTGACTGTACTCAGATAATCCATGTCAGCATAAAGAAAACAAACAAATAAATGCCGAATTCCTTACCACCATCCATATCCATCCATCTATCTAAAGGATGTCTCTTATAAAACCACAAGTCACCATTGCTAACATTAGGCAAAAACCATTTCAGACAGCTCTCAGGACACGTGTACAAACCAGACTGAGAGATGGTGATGGTGATAGTGGTGGTGGTGATTATGATGTAGATAGATAGGTAGATAGATAGATACATGAATGGATACACAGATAGAGAGATAGATATAGATAGATAGATACATGAATGGATACACAGATAGAGAGATAGATATAGATAGATAGATACATGGATGGATACACAGATAGATAGATAGATATAGATAGATAGATAGATGATATACACGTATTGTTTATAAATATTAAGTTATATATATTGGTTGATACCTAGAGTCTATTTACTTTCACTAGTTATACATTTCAAGTTTGAATAACACCAAGCAGATTCGAACTCTCAGTTTACACTTTCCGTTGTCCTCTAATCTTTGCCTCCTAAGAAAGACTCCATTGGTGCCAAAATAGCTAACATGGCACAATCGGGAAGAAAGCTGGTGGATACTGTGGCTACAATTGACTTCATGAATGCATGTAAAATGATCCCCAGATCTTCAAAATGAGAATATTCCAAAAGAAAAACAAAATACCTGATTTTGCTCACCATTTGTTCATTCAAAAAATAGTTACTGAAACTTACTAGATTCTAGGCCCTCTGCCAGGGCTGAAAAGCAATAAACAAGGCAGATGGGTCCTATCACAGAGCCAGCACCATGCTTTCCTGCCACTTGCGCAGCTCCACTCACCCCTGCTTACCCCCCGTGGCCTGTTGAATCACACCCCTGGCCTGAGCTTTCTAGGCATAGCTTCATCTATGAAGCTCCCTGGGCATTCCGGTCCATTCAGATATCCCTGTCTTTTGATGACCATGGCACTTCCTGCCCACTCCACTTAGCAGACAGAGGCAAGAGGTCTGTGGGTCCTAGGTGCATGGCTGTGGCGATTCAATACAGAGGAGCTTCACAATTCAGGGATCCAGGAGAGGACATGGGTGTGCACCAAGTCCCCTCTTCTCACTTACACTGAGAAATGAGTCTTCTGTGGAAGTGTGAGCTACTCTCTGGGATTAACCATAATATAAATAAAGAATAATACAGTGAAGCACACAACATCAAATAACATAATTATGTATTATGTATAAGATAGATAGATAGATAGATAGATAGATAGATAGATAGATAGACAGATAGATAGATGAGGTAGGGATCTTATTATCTGGTTAGCATTAACAGATCTATCTCATCAGTTTGCAGGGTAGATGAACATATGGGCCAGCTAAGGAAACCAGCACCGTGTTTATTTTGGTTTCTATAAAAAAAAAAAAAAAAAAAATAGGTTCCAAACAATTCAATCACAAATACATCCTGGTAACCAAAACGTTTGTAAATCAGGGGTTGCTTGCACTATCCTGGGGTGTGAGTTATGGGGCTAGAGGCCAAGCTCCAGAGGTGCTGAGGTCACTCACACCTCGTTCCCTCTATCTCTACCTTTAAAGACATGAATTAGAATTCAGTCTTCAAATCCACCCGAGATGGATACTGGCAGTGTTAAATGCCCACCCACCTGGGGCACGGGGGCTGTGAAGCACGTTCCTTGTCTTGGTGCTCAACAGCCTGCATCATGATCCCCACCTTCCCCATGCGGAAGCAGAAACTCACAGCTCGGAGTCTGGCAGCCAGGTGCAGACATGTGGCCTGAATCCCACGAATCGGAGGAGCAAGTGAGCTGGATGGGAGGCGTGTCTGGAGCCATGAGGCCCGGAGTTAGCCGACCTCTGTTGCTTGATCTCCGCAAAGCGGAGACAAAATGGCACATTTCCGGGTTCTTCATTATAACCTGTTCCCGCGCGCGCCTAAAACCTTTCCGGCGCGCGCCCAAACCTTTCCCGCGCGCGCCCAAACCTTTCCCGCGCGCGCCCAAACCTTTTCGCGCCCAGAAAGATATGCAGCCTACGGCGCAGGTGCGATCCCGCGCCCGGGAAAATTACAAACCCACGGCTCATGCGCAATTGTAATTTGAGAAGACCGGCCCCCTGTCACCGCCCTGGCCCAACCTCTTCCCCTGCCAGCCTATATAAGGCATCTCACCACCATTATTAAACGAGACTTGATCAGGCTATTTGTCTTGTCTCCATTTCTCGTGTTTTCTTGTCTCCTCCATTCCCACTTCCCCTTCCAGGACCCGTTCGACTGTCCTGCAGGTCGGGACAGGAGGCGGCCGCAAGCACAGGTGTGGAGGTCCTGTTTTTAAGAGGTCGTGGGTATTCCTGGAGTGTTTACCTTCACTCCCAAGATCCCTGAAGCCAAGGGACAGTGACGTGGTTGTCATTAGAGGTCCCCATGGTGAGCTTGGATGCTGCCCCTGGCTCCATACTTCACAGGCTGGCTCTATGGTCCTCCCAGTGTGTCTGAGAGCCAGTGTGTCTAATCACCTTTAAAAAGAACCCTAACACTCCAAAGCCTAGAATGTGTTACCAACATGGTGATACCAGAATTATAGACTGTACCCAACAGAGAGCTCCTTCCATCCCAATCTTCTTCTTCTTCACTAGATATGATGGGAGCTCCACTGAGCCCATGGCAGCTCCATAAGTAAAACTCTACTCTTTAATCCCAACCCACTGCAGAGCTACTGATCAATGACATTGGGCTTTCTGATCATCTGAGGGCCGCCGGCCCTGCATACCTCCTTACTGGGTCTTCTCACTTATTGGCCCTCATGACCTCATTCTGGTCTGTGCTGGCCACTTTGGCTGCACTCTGATGAGGTCACTGATGCCTTGGTCAGCCTATCTTGCCTCTACAGAGTGTGACAGTGGCCAGTACTGTCCCTTCTGCCCTCTTTTACAGCAACCAAACTCCAGACCCACCATTCCAGCGACTGCAGCAGCTCATCTCTGTGTCTCAGCATGCCGGGATTGGGGTCCTCAATGTAGCAGGTGGAGCTCACTCCCCAAGGACAAGAAGCTCTGTAAGGGCCTAGCCCCTGTCACGGAGAGCTACAAGCCCCACTCCAGGCATCCTATTGACTTTACAAGGCAGGTGCAATGGGGCCACTTTAAGGTGAATAAACAAGAGAAACAATCATGTTTATATTTCTCTGAAAGTTGTTTTGTTTTGTGTTTTGACCAGTTTTATCGGTGAGCACTGCAGAAAATTAGCCTAAGTGAACAGAATGCTGAGGTCCCAGTATGGAGAGATGAATAACCTCAGAGGAAGAGAGGAGCTGAGAACAATGCCCTGTTCAGCAGATGGATGGTTTTGATGTTGCTTGAAGTACAAAAGCACAGATCTGCGAGAGGGAGACAGCATCACAAGGGAGAGAAAGAAGCAGTTGGGATGGGAAGGCTGCTCTTCACCCAAGGGGAAAAAGTCCTGTGGGGCCTGTTCCAGCCAGCACCACGTGGAGGCAGGAGAGAACGTGAGGCTGGTAGTCAGTGCAGCAGAGAACCAGGTGGAGAGAACAGGGGCAGGGACCTGGGCAGGCTCCCACTGGGGAAACACAGCGTTTGTGTAAATAGAAGGAAAGCAAAGAAACAGTGAACCAAACAGGACTCCTCCGTGAAGGGGAATGAGCAATTCATTGTCCATACATCTACTCTAACTGTCCTGTAAAATTATCTAGTGTATGCTTTTGGTTTTCAATAAATGCTTCTGAACTCAATGATTGTAGTTGTATGGGGAATAGAGGATCTTGGCTCTGGTGGGCCACAGAATCCATCGAGAACTGTAGAAGAGGACCCTGCCAGGGGCAATTGCAGAGCCAGCTCTACCAAAGCAGGTGGCACCAGGCCCCTATGGGTTCACTGTTGATGGTCGTCATTGCTGGGATTGATATGTTGAGCTCCCAGTGCCGTGGGCTGAACTGTGTTCCCCAAAAAAGCTAAGTTAAATCCCACCCCCAGCGCCTCGGAACAGCGCCTTACTTGGAAGCAGCATCTCTGCAGAGTGACTTGGGTAAGAGGAGGTCTCACTGGAGGAGAACGGCCCCCACTCCAACATAACTAGTGCCCTCATCAGAAGGCCACTTTTGAAGACAGAGACACATGGAGAGGATGCCAAGTGACAACGAAGGCAGAGAGAGGAATGACCCAGCCACTAAGCCCCCAAAACGCCAGGGATTGACGGCAAACACCAGGAGCTGGAAGAGGCAAAGATGCCTCCTCTGCTACAGCTTCAGAGGAAGCCTGGCTCTGTAACACCGTGATTTCAGACCTCTGGCCCCCAGGTCTGTGAGGGAACACCATTCTGACATTTGAAGCCCCCCAGTTTGTGGCAATGTGGTACAGCACCCAAAGACACTAACACACACGTAAGACATTTAAGAATGTCTGATACTGCAGTCCATGAATTCAGACACATGACAGTGAAAACACAGAATTAGACAAGATGATTCCTCCAATCATAATTTTTGTGTTGAGTACACAGTTTCTCTGCTTATAATCAATTGAATGATATATTGCCTCTGCCTGAATCCACCCCTGCCCCCACTGAAAGGCAATAGTATTGGTCTTGTCACATGGGGTAGAGATAAAAGGGGCTGTGAATAGGAAGTAGACAGCAAATGAACAAACAAAATGTAAGGAGACAACAGGATTTTGAGGTAACGCCACCCAAATTACTGCCACCGATCGTTGTAGAAATTTTAAAGGGAGCCAAATGTTAGTAGGGAAGCACAGAGCCTCTGGCACGGGCACCAGGTCCATGAAGTTCTGGAGACCAGTGACCACTTGGTTTCTGCCCGTCTTCATTCCAAAAAAATCTCCAAGAAAAGAGGAAAGTAGAGATTGTTGCTTACAACAAAACTGGCACGATAAATCCTCCCCTGGCACACACAGCCAGTTAAGAAAAATCCAAGGTATTTGGACGTCGTGTTCTCCGAAGAGAGCACGGAAGAAACGAAGAAGAGTGATGCGTCCCTGAACCAGAAGCAGGAGATGTGGGTCTTGTCATGAGGTCATGAGGTGTTGCCCGGTGGCATCCAGGGGTTCGCAGGAGCAGTAAGACAGCATGAATAACCCAGTTCTCCAAATCTGGCATCCAGAAATCCAGGCAGCCAGTTGTTTACATGCTGACCAAAACATATTGTGATGAATATAAAGACAGCATCAGAATAAGGCACATGGATTTAAAAAGTAGAAAATTACAGTACACCTACATTTTAAAGGAAGAGCTCCATGTATTTCTGCATTTTTTAAAAACAGAACCTGAAAATTAAGACTTCCATTCAGAACGTAATGCTCTGCTCTTTTCACTCACTTCCCCATCTCCAGTTAGCCACATGTCATCCTGTTCACACAGAACATCTTAGGGCAGGAGGGACAGGAGTGGATGAATTCAGGGGCAATGGGGCTATTCTTCCTGGTGGAGCCCCCAGGAGAGAACGGGCAGAAGCTGGAGACCTCTGCGGCTCAGCTGAAGCCCTCTTTTTCATGGGGAGGAGATTCCAGAAGGCTCCTTCCTTTAGGTCTTAGCCCTTCAACCTCTGTGATTGGGTGGCCTTATCAGAGGTCTCAATGCTTTGTGACTTTTCTTCACTGGATGCCAGAGATTGCAGCCCATAAATTATAGCAAGCTTTGTGCTTTGTCTGCCAATGATTTCATCTGAAGTCCACACTTGCCTCTGAACTATTTCTTGGTCAATCTGGCAGGCCTCTGCTCCAAGGCACCCACCACCTCTCTCTAGACCCACCCCGCCAAAGCTGAATGGCACATGAGCAGACGTGCACAGGATGAAGTGTTATAATTGAACAGTTTGGACAATTGAAGACTTCAGGCTAGGGACAGAGGCCTGTAATCCCAGCACTTTGGGAGGCCAAGGTGGGTGGATCACCTGAAGTCAGGAATTCAACACCAGCCTGGCCAACATGGTGAAACCCCATCTCTACTAAAAATACAAAAATTAGTTGGGAGTAGTAGTGGGCACCTGTAATCCCAGTTACTCGGGGAGCTAAGGTGGGAGGATGGCTTGAACCAGGAGGCAGAGGTTGCAGTGAGCCCAGATCATGCCATTGCACTCCAGCCTGGGCAACAAGAGTGAGACTCCTGTTAAAAAATAAATAAATAAATAAAATGGAGACTTAAGAGGCAATGAACACTTCAGCAGAAATCTTCCCCTTCCTTTCCTTTCACCTACAAATGCGGTGGGCGGGCTGATACCTGCATCACTAGTTACCCACAGAACCTTGCCAGTAAAAATTCACGCCTGATCCAGACAGAGTGCAGTCATGAGTGAGAAAAAAAAGAAAAAGGAAAAGAAAGAAAAAAAAAGAAAAGGCCTTACTGGAAATAAGAAAGATCTTTTTTGTTTGCCTGTTTTATTTTTAACCTGATGTGTCGCATAGTACTGAATGTCACCAGATTGTCATTAATGTCACTTTTCCTCATGTTCCATATGTGATGTGACATAGCATCTGACTAATGAAACCCGATGCACAATATGTCAACATAAAGAAGCACGCTGGGTCACAAATATGCTCCGAGAACATTAAATTGCAAGGAAATGTATATTGAACGTGTTTTCCATAGGAATAAAATTGAGTTGTATAGTTAACATATTACATTTAGGTATTCTACCTTAGAGACCAAAAGAACCAAAATACATTGTTGAATGACCTATAAAATGCACATTATCAACACATATTGATAGCAGAGACAGTCGGATGAATACAAACCAGCACCAAGAAGAATTGCAAAGGGAAATCATGCTTCCTCTGAAAAGGCAAACAACTGTAGAAATGAACCAAGCCACAGGAATACAAATAGAAGCGCACCGCCCCTCCCCCCCACCCCGTTATTTTGGCTGAAACTTTGTTATATTGTTTTCAAATACTCTGATCCTCATCCCGCTAAGCCCATTTGACCCCAGGGCTGGTCTCACCGACCTGACCCTAGCCCAGTTAGCCACACCATGGGCTGCCTTCGTTCAGCTGCAACCTGCTGAAGAGAACCAAGCAATTGGCTCCACCATAAACCATGCACCCAGCCTCCGCGGGATCTGCTGCAAGTCATGGTGAGAACATGCTCCAACCCCTCCCTGTCAGCCCTTCTAGTAACTTCTCAGCATCTTGGACAGTTTCTTCAGCCTGGAATCCCAGCCCTGCACTTTTTCAAATAGTTCTGCCGCCTGCTTTCCAGAGCAGAAAAGCTGTGCTGCTATTGACTTGCCTTCTTTACTCCACCTCGCAATGCTTCCACCTTTCTGCCTCCCACTCTTCCAGGCTGGCCTTCTCCTGTGCCTGCACTTGTTTCATTTTGTCTCCTCTTGCTGCGTCCAGGGCCCCCCTCATCACCGCAGCCTTTGCGTCTCGCAGGACCAAGAGTCAAAGTGTACCCTTTCTCGCCTTCCTGTCCTTCTTCCCCTGTGTTGACACCACTCCACCGATGCAGCTGTTTCCAAGTGATTCCTGAGCTCCCAGTGCTCCGATCTGATGCCCCAGCCTGCGCCACTCACTCTACGTAGTTTGGCACTCCCTGCCCCATGACCATTCTTCTTCCCTGGGCTTCAGTGGCATACTCTCATCTCCCCTTGCTCCTAACTGATCATTTCTTATCTTCTTTTGTGCACCCTCTCCCCTCCTGCCTGATGAATTTGGGTATTCTCCACAGCCCTTGAGCCACCTCCTCTCTCCTAATGGCCTCTGTTTGCCTCTGTGGCATCAGGCATCCCCTTTACCTGGAGTGAATGACAATATCACAAGTCTAGAGCTCTTGCCAACACCTGCCCCCACTTTCCTGATGATACTGAACTTATCCTTCCTAACCTAGCCCTCCCTCTACCCAGACCTCTGAATCTGCATATCCTGCTAGCCACTAATGCACAGCTTGTCCACTCCCCGCAGAACCCTCCCTGAACCCCCAACAGGACATAGTCTTTCTTTGGCTGAATTTGCACCCCACTTCATCCAAATTGCTCCCAGGGCATGGACAGTTCTTCACTGTTCATTAATTCATTCAACTACCTTCAACTCTTGGCAAGATCTGTGCCATGTGGTAGGAAACACAGATTCAAGACCACAGTGCTGGACTCCAGAAGCATCCAGTCTAGCTGAATAGAGCATCTGTGTAAACAAATGAGGGCACCAGACACTGCTGGGGCAGAGATAGGCTGAACAGGAACTACCACAGGGCTACACATGGGAGGGGCCTGACCAAATGGAGGGGCCCAGGAGCATCCCAGAAAAGGCAACTTGTAAGAGGAGAACTAAAAAATTGATTGGAATTATCTGCGGGGTAACTGCTTGTATCAACGCCTAGAGGAAGAGGGCCAGGGGAGGAGAGAGAGACAGAGACAGAGACAGAGAGAAAGAGAGAGAGGAGGAGACTGGTATGGAATGGCAGGTTCACTTGTCAGGAGCCTGGACAGCAAAGGCTTTAATGGCAAGCTCAGAGGTCAGATACTCAAGCTAAGGTGGGCCTGGATCAGTAGTTGGAGTTGGCTGAGACAGAAGGCAGGAAGACCGTGAGAGTCACCCAGATGTGTGATTGTATTTCTTCCTGAACTGAGGACATAGCAATGAAAATACAGAGAGATATGCAAGAGATTAGCAAGGCCAAAACAACCAAACTCGGTGTTTACTTAATTATGAGGGAAAACGTGTCAAGCCCAGTCCAGTGGGGATACCCACAGTCCAGCCTGGAACAATTACAAGGCTGATGGTGGCACTGACCAGGGTTCCATACTGAGAGGAGAGTTGTGGGAGAAGATGACAAATCCTTGTCAGTATCTTAGACACTGATGCACGTGCATGAGGGCAGAGCTCCTGTTTTCTGCCATGTGGAGCTCACGGTGGCTAAGACACAGTCCCCACTACACAGAGCACACTCCGACGGCCACAGTCCCAGCGAAGGCAGAGGTTGCCCAGGAGCTGCTGTCTTAGTTCTCCTACCTGGGAGGGCTTTCTTAACTTTTTCCTTCTAAAAATAGCGAAAGGATTTATTAAGAATAACTGAACCCCCTTTGTGGAATTAGAATCGTACGTATTCTTCATACATCAGATTTCACTGTAATCATATCTCACAAGCCATGAAACCATCCAGTGGAATTCCAGAATGACGCTCCCCCTGAAATAACCATAGAATCCTAAACCAGGGCAGCTAAGACCATGACAACTTTTCTCATCCTAGCCAGAACCGTTCAGTTCTCCCACTTTAGCCTGAACCTTTAGTGCCCCGCCAGTCCCAACTCCAGCCTTGGGTCACTGATTCGTCTGGCCACCCGGAGAGCACGGGGCCTTTGCGTGTGCAGACTTTGCTGCACTCCCTGTGAGCACGTCTCAGCAGACCCTCCTTCCTGAGCCTCCATTCGCTTGGCCCAGACCCTCCTTCCCGAGCCTCCATTCACTTGGCCCGGCATCCTTCCCTCTCCATGTTTGATTCTGCCTTCTGTTTCCTGACTTTTGTTCTCCCAGAATTGGTGTGTTGTGGTAATGGGAGTCACATTTTAAACCCATTTTTGTGGTAAGAATTAATTCCTGCTTAATGTCTGATTGGGAAAAACCGTAACGATTCTTCTGGGATGCCCTTGGACAATTCCCTGACAGGAAGAATTAAAGACACTACGGTTTAATATTAACTAGTTGCCTGTAAAATATAGGATACATTTGCAGGTACTAGAATACAGTGAATATTTGTTGAATGAATGAATGAGCAAATGAATCAATAAATCTAAGTGATTCCATGTGGCTCAAAATGAAGTAAAACTGCTTCTACATTCGTCCAGAATTTGACTAGGAAATTGCAGAAACCTTGACGTTAGTTGTGGGATTCACCCTTCAAGTCAGGCAAAACTAGGAAGTAAAATTAATTATTATTAATTATTATGAAATAATCGTCTTGTGGCAGGTACTTACATTTGTTACTCTGTCGATCTTAATAGCAGCCCTAGGTGTTATTAACCCCATTTGCCAATGCTCTGCAGGGCACCAGCACTCGCAGAGCTGGTGAGTGGAGTGGGATCTGAGTCTGGTTTCATATGATTCCACACTCATGAGCTCTCCACACTGACATGTTGAACAAAGGTCTCTTACACACAGTCTCCTGGGAACCTATTTTTCCCATGCAACATTATTCATCTGTATTTCTCCAAAATGAGAAACAAACCCAATATTTGTTCATGAGCACCACCAAGCACATGTATGAGGTTGCTTTGGGTTTGGGTGTAGCCCTTCATTTCCTCTTGCTTGTTCTTCCGTCACTAACACATTTGGGGGGCATCCCTTTTGTGGGGAGACTTTGCAGCAGAGACGCAAGCGACTTACATGTTGTCCAATGTGCAACTGACACCACAGTTACCACTGTGCTTAGCGGAATTGCCAGGCAGTCACTATGTGAATATTAGCAAATAGTGCTGGGTGTTTTGCAGTGAGTCCATCATAACCCATGTCACCAGCACACCTACTGTGTGCCCCTGTAATTAAGATATTGTTGACATTTTTATGCTTGTTTAAACAAGAAATATGTTTAAAACTATATTTTAAGTGGTGTTTCATTTAACTGGAGCCTAGCAAATTTGTAACATCAGATACCTGAGTATTTGTAAATGATCTGCCATCCCCAGAAGGAGATGCTAGAATTTATGTCAAATCATCATAATGGATACTTTGTTGTTCCAACCAGCACAAAAACAGATGTATTTACAGTTCCGGCAGCTGCAGACCCACTATTAGAAAGCCAGATTTGTACTTCCTATTATATTTGTACTTCCTTGGTTAAATCTCAGCTCTCTCTCCTGAAACAGAAGTGATAAAATAAAGGAAGGAAAGCTGGAACCAAATGGCTGTGAAACTGGATAACACATTTTTATCTGGGAATAAAATTATAAAACACTGAAAACAATGGGTCTGGCAATTCATGAACAGGAAGGACTCCAGTTTTCTGGTGTAGAACCCTTTTATGCCATCTTAGAAATACTGGCAATTAATGAATTAATAACCTTGTGCCCTCACCGAGAAAAAGCTCCACGATCCACCAAGTTGTATTAAAAATACAATATGTGTAGCTCCAGCCACCCTACCACTGAGGCTCCGGAGAACATAAACAACAGAACAGTGTCTCCAGAGCCCTGTGGAAGATGTCATTTTCACCTGGTTTTTATAAGACACATACTTATCTCCAGCATTTAAAGATGGTGGAATCCAAAGATGGATTTTCTACCTTGTAAGTGTCCCTTTAGTTTATAGTAATTAAATATGTAGCTGGGCACATGGTTATCCAGAGTAAAAATTATCCTACCAGCCTGCCTTTGACCAGGTGCGGCCATACGCAAAACTTCTGAGCAATGGAAATGAATAGAAGCCACACATCTAACCTTCTAGTTGTTCCTGCTTCCAGCTGTCAGAATGCAGATGTGCTGGCTGGAAATGGGGGATCATGTTACCAGGGCCTCTCTGGACCGGGGGAGCAACAAGACAAGACGGAGCCGCTCCTGATAATTTGACAAAGCGGTGACATGAATAAGGAAGTTTACTTGAGAGACGTACACTTGTCTTGATTAAGAGAGAGGTATTACCTTGCCTTCTGCCCCATGTATGCAAACTCACACGCTAGCCAATGAATACACAGATCAGGAGCAGAATTCTGATGGCTTTCTGCTGGATTAAGAACTGTTGTGGAGTGAAAGAGACAGTTGTTTGATTTTCTCCCTCTTTCTGTGTGTCTAACACTTCCACGAATCCTAAGAAACAAAAAAGTGAACACTCTACAGAAGCAGTTTTCCAGTACTTAAGAATATGTTGATATGGGCATATTTTACCTTGTTAGGTAAACATAAAAGTTTGGAAGGCTTCAAATATTTTTCCATGGTCCCCAACTCCTGAATAATGCACATTCATTTTCATTTATTTGTGCTGATAAATTCTTTTGCCTTTTGGGAACCCAGTAAATTTCATTGGTTACCTGGTAGACTAGACTACCTCAAATTATCTAGGAGCTTTTCTAATACAAAGACTCTGAAAATATTTTCCACCACGTTCAAATGCTGACGAAAGAGTATGTGTCATTTCATTAGAAATGATCATCTGGATGATAATTTATGACAATATTTTCTGAACCAAAAATGTGGGTGCACGGTCTGTATCAATTTTAAAGAGACGAAGGCAGAAGTCTTCATGATGCTTGCAGACATCAGCTGAAGGCTCACACCACACCTTTAGAGGGGCACTGCTTCTGGTGGACTGTCACAACCCAGGGTCTGATCTCTGTGTCCAAGACCCATGCACCCCAGGTTGGTTAACTTGTGAATTGACCTTCGGATGCCATTTGAAGTGGTGCAGTCTGGGAAAATGGAGTCATGCAGCCCACATGGTTGAGACATTCTGAAACTCCTGCTGAAATTACCTAAATTTAGGTGGTGGGACTTCATGAAAGATACAGCAACAAAAATAGTGCTTCAGAAAACGAGGGCGAAACACTTCCCAAGTTTGCCAGACCTCCCTTAAGTCAGTTACTTGACGTCGTTTCTGTCTAACTTTTCAGTGGTGCTGCAGAGTCCACACAAATGGAGAATAAAATGAGACAACCAAATTTATTTTTACTTATGGACTTGAGCCAGAGTCTAAATGACTCTGGCAATGGTGCTTACTTCCCTCGGGAGCCTATTCTCTAGTCTAATAGATCTCGCTGTTAGGAAATTTCTCTTATAATTCAGCATAAATTGTCCCTTGCTGAATTCCGTCCCATTATTCCTAGTTAGATGTCCTTGGACTACCTTAAACAATGAAGCCAATTCTCATAGGCCTGTCCAGGCAGGAGAGGTAGATGAAGAGGAGAAGAGAAAATAGGAAAGATGATTAGGAAGAATGGAGTCTAAGCCACCAATTCAGCCCTGGCTTGTGTCTAATCAATGAACATTTCAGCCACAAACCGTTACATATGGACACAGACAGCAAATTTATTAACAATGTGATTGGATAATCTCTGAAAAATATTTAATTTTCAGCTAACCTCAACATCTACCTCTGTAACTTTTCTGTAAATGAGATAGGTTAAAATCATAAAGGTAAAGACTAAGGGTACAGTGAAGATAAAGATAAAGTTAAAGCTTAAAGATACATATCTGCAAGTTTTAAAAATGGAAGTTTGGCTGTACTATTTGTGGTTATTGATCTCTTCTGCTTCCCTCTATTCTGGTCTTATTAACAACAGACACGATTCATTGAGGCCTTTTTTTAAACATCTGACACTGTGTAATCTCATCAAATACTCACAACATGGTACCTATGACATAGTTTACCCAGGACCTCATGATCAGGAATTGCCTCCTGGCAACCCCTTCCCCACACCTCAAACACACACATTTGCAATAGAAGTAGCCACATTGCAATGTGGCCAGACACCAGCTACAGCTGATCAGAGCAAGTGGGAACCTGACCAAACCTGGGCCAGCGGGTCCTTCCCAGAAATGTGCTGGGCTTGTCCCAAGATAGCCAGGTCAGTCTCCCTTTGGGTGTCTGGACTGAAATGCATGAAGCTTGGGAGCAGTTAGCTATTGTGTCATCTGTTAGGTGAACCAAAGGAGTAAAAAAGACCATCTGTTAAGATCAAGGAGAGGAGATAGGCAGAATGAGACAGGGATGAAAGGCATAGCTACAGCTTCAAGTAGCTATGTCCCTGCTTCCATTCATCTCTGAGACTTGATAGCATCCTATATTTTGGTTTCATGAGGAATATCAGAATCCTTACAATAAATAATAAATTTAAATAAATTTCAACTGCATGAGTACTCTTTGCAACACAGAGCACTGATTCAGTTTATAATGAGAAAACTGCTCAGCTAGTAAGCAGAGGAGCAAGGACTCAAATGCAAGTCTTTTCAGTTCAAAGCTAACTTTCAGTCATGGAAGTATTATCACCTTCATGACATTCCAAAAGGCCATAAAGGAGTTGGGAGAGGGAGAGGCCATCTTCACCAAATTCTTCGAGCAAGATTGAAAACCTGCCTTTAGTGTAGACATGACCTAAGTGACCTGGGGCAGCTCATCTGTAAAATGAGCAGTGATGGCTACGCTGGACCAATGCTTCCCAGTGGGTGGGGTCTGTGCGTCTTCAACAGTGGGATTAGTGTCAGTGCTCCCCAGGAGCCTCCTGAACCGGTTACATGAAAACTACTTTTGTTCTTGGCTGTGCTTTGACAGGATTTGTATTTTATAATACAAAACACATCCCTTAAGCAGCCAAGATATCCATCCCATACAAGAAATGCCAAACTAGGAATCCCACAGTTAAGTTGATAAAAGTGGAAATGCACAGCCATGATTGACCCAGGTCTGATGTTGAAGCATCAGACGGAGGACAGGAACATGCATTAGGTTGTCTCCACCCAATGACCTTATCTTCCCCCAAAATTTCCTTCCCAATTCATTTGCAAGATTCTTTGCAATGCTACATTTACAATATACACGGTGCTTAGGGGAAATGGTTTTCTCTGTGGTCTCACTTTATAACCAGATGAGACATTTAGAAAAGACATTTTATCCAAAGCTGTCTTGAAAGGAAACCAGCTTCTTCCCACTGGCAAGTAAATTTTCTGGCTTTAAGCCAATTTACCATGCTGCTTTGTACGCATCACATCTCAGTTCCCCACTTCCTGCCTTGAGATAGGCCCTATAGTATTCCTTCAGGGCCCGAATCTATTAAACAGCGAAAACTCAATATGCAAATTATCTCCCAACTACATGCATGAAGCCTGCAAACATTATTCTTAGGAAAGTGCTGATTATGGAAAATTATGAATTAACATGTCAGGCACTGAGGTTTGAAACCTTATAACCGTGTTTACTGTAGAAGATCCCCCAAATGACTTGAAAAATAAAAGAGAAAAAACAGCAAAATGAGTAATTTAGTGATTGCTAAGGTTGCCAACATCCAATTTCTGCCTCACTAAGTCCTCCAACCCTCCTAGTCTTTGTGTACCTACACATGTGCACACACTGGCACGCTCACACATGCGTACACACGTGCGTACACACTCACACACACAAGAAAGCAGAGAATAGACTCCCGAAATAGAACTACAATAAGTGGTAGTCGCCTTTTCCTCTGGTCTAGGCTTCTTAACTGATTTCATCACAAGCTTGCTGTTCAAATTATTTCTTTTTCAGTCTTTGCACAGGAATCCGTGGGGCTCTTGCCAGGCAGCAGTAGGCACTAGGGGATGTGACAGTGAAAGAGGCAGATGTGGCTGCTCCTTGCTGCGAGCACAGGCCCTGGGGCACCGCTACTTTAAATGCCCGACTAGCAACAGCATCCGCAACACCAACCAGCTTGTTGGAAATGCGTGTTCTCGGGCCCTCTTAGGCCTCCTGGATTAGAATTTCTGCCTGTGGAGCTCAGAAAGCTTTGTTTTAACAAACTCTCCAGGTGATTCTTAAGCAAGCTAAGCTTGATAAGTACTGGGACTATACTGCTAATGTTTTCATAACATTGCTGGAATCATTTTGGTAAATGGAGTGAATGTGATAGAAATTCAGTCATTTATAACAACTGGTTTTAGCCTCTGTAGATTCTGAAAGCTTAGCCATTTCAGTAGGAGAGGTAAGCTATGGTTCAGGGGTTTTCTGAAATTAGATCAACAAAGGACCCCAGACAGCATAAAAAGAAAATGCTTTTTTTAATACTGTAGTAGTATTGGCTAAACATCTCTACTAAAGATTTGTGTTGCTCCCATTAAATTACATTTCCACAAGGAAGGAGCCAGTAAAACAAAAGTTTTTTTGTCAATCTTTGATCACGTTATAGTTATTCTTTAAAAGGAAAAAACCTGATTATATGCTGAGCACACAGTCAACTGCAGAACAGAATTATTTTATTTGAGGAGAGCTGGTGGTCAATATGGAAAGAAATGATGCCCTTCATTTTCTTTATTGGCAATAGATTAATATAAAGTTGATGGTTCCTAGTTCCCAGGTAAGATAATGTTTCCAGGTAAGAAACAGTATTCAAGGCTTAGAAAGCAAGAAGCCCAAGATCCTTTATTGAAAGTGAGGCCAGGGGAGGTGATTTTTTTTAACAACTATTTTGAAAGTAAGTTTAAGAGTTCCTTCATCCCCATCTGCCTGGCGGTTGCCTGATTCCTAGGAGATACAGGAAAGGCAAAGCACAAGCTAATTATGTGTTCCTCATCCTGCGCTGAGCATCTGCTCTGAGGATCCATCTCCTTCCTCCACCATTAAACTGAATTGTTCCTCTAAAGAAACTCAGAGACTGCCTTTCCCTTCTCCGCTGACCCCATCCCTTTCTCCTTCTGAAGACCTGCTCTGCACTGCACTTGCTTTTATTAATGCTCGCTACACGCCAGGCACAGAGTGCACACGTGCCTGTCATCTCCTGAGCCTCACCCAGGCTGAGATGTAGGTGCTGCCACCTCCCTGTGTTACAGACAAGGGAACCGAGTCACAGAGGGGTTAGCTAGCCTGCCAGAGACCAAACAGAGCGAGTGACAGTGGGAATTTGAAACCCGGTTGTCAGGCCCAGAACTCCGCTACAATACACTGTCCTCCCTTTTCTTCCCTTTTCAGTTCCCATTCAACATCACCCAAGACTGTGATAGCCCAGAGAAAACACATGGAAGCCAACGTTGTTTCATACTTCCACGACTTGGTGAAAACTAGTTAGTGAATGTGAAACTTATTAGACAATATAAGGGGACACACGAAACCGACTTGATACTCATTATTCCTGGTAGTTCTGTAAAGTCTATACAGCGTTCTACAAAGTCACCTCTGGCACCGAGCTAGAGAATATGGAACCTTGGCTCCTAGAGGAAACACAGAACCAGGTTCCTGGGAGCCTCTGGTCACGCATGTCTTCAACCAATCGACATATAGCCTTGTTTTAGGTGTGCTTCTGTTCAAAGTTACCTTATTTAATATCTACTGTTGATTCAGGAACATCGAACTCACAGCCAGCACCATTATACCTCATGCCTACGAGGCTAATCTGACACAGATTTTTTCCGTAAGGTGTGCCGCTGCCTGCTCGCACCTGTGGACTGTAGACAGCACTGCAGCCCTACACCTGGGGGCCATTTCACACAGGGAAATCACCAAGAAAAGGCACAAAATCTGAAAAACATGACACTACATAGACCTCAATGATGACATTTTGTGCAATCTGAGCTGAAACTAAGAAGGCAGAGCTTTGTCCTGTCTGACCTCAGGTTAGGACATGCATGTTGGGTGACTCAAATTTCCCACCTCTCTGCACATGTATGTGAATGACTGTAAACGTGCTGTATTTATTTCAAGATCAAAAATAAATTTTATCAAGTAAGTGAATTTGCAAGTATGAATTCACAAGTAGTAAGAATTGACCATATTAGACCAATTCTTCAGCTTGCTCTGCCACGCCACTCGTGCTACCAGGAAGAGCCCTGAAGCCTTGAATGTTGCTGAGTCTGATCGATGGCTCCCCAGTCTTAGTAGACTTCTGCTCTCCAGTGACGCAGCTGGCACCTCCTCCCACCCCCTCCTCTGGCACCACCCCCTCGCTTTGCCTCCAGACCCCGCAGCACACATCCCTGATCCTTTGGACTGAGGCTTGGGCTTTTCATCCCTCCGACTCCTGTCCCCATCCCTCAGATTCTGGAGCTTCTCTGGCCATGGAGACTTTCTGAGCTTCCATGTGTGCTCCCAGTGGTGATACCCTCAGCCCCAGGTACTATCCATAAGGAAGGCCAACTGGCTCCTCTTCAAAGATTTTGAGTTTTTTATCCTTCCCGAAAGACTCTCCTCTGCTATCCACATACACACACTGTCTCAGCCTGATCAGGCATCTGCCCAGATGTCACCTCCTCCAAGCTGTCCTTTCCATGACTCTTTCCCCTCTCCTTCCTTTCTTTGCTTCACAGTCCTTTACACCACTTGAAATCCTATTTATTTGTGGATCATTCACTTGCTGTCTTTAGCCTTCTGTGGGAGGCAGAATTCTAAACTGCCCCCCAGATCACTGTCTCCTGCTGCACACCCTGGAGCACGAACAGGTTGGGTGAATACAGTGGAATGGTGGCTCCTTGATGTGGGTTATGTTATCTGACTGAGGCTATGGGTAGGGACTCCCATGATTGTGTTATATTGTATGAGGTCCTGGGGTAGCAGACGGGAAAGAGATTCTCCTGCAAAGTTTGAAGAAGTACAATGCCACATTATGTGAGGGCCACATGGCTCAGACTTAAGAGCCGAGAGCGACCTTTGGCTGACAGCCAGCAAATAAATGGGAACCTCAGGGGACCAGCAACTTCAAGGAACTGAATTCTTCTGACAACCTGAGTGAGCTCTGCAGAGGACCCAGAGCTCCAGAGGAGAATACAGCCCAGCTAACACTTTGACTCCACCCTTGTGAGATGCTGTGCAGAGAACACAGCTAACCAGTGCCTGGGCTCCTGACCACCAAGACTGTACAGAATACATGGGTTCTGTTTGAAGCTGCTAAGATTTTGGTAGCTTGTTATGCAGCAATAAACATAGCATCGCTGAGTGCCTGTGCCTCGAGGGCAGAGAATCTGTCCATTATGTTCATTTCTTTGTCCTCAGCACCAACAGAAGGGCCTGGCACAGGGTGGGGCTCAAAGAGAAGCTGAGTCTGTCTGGTCCCTCAGAGACTTGCAAATTGTGACCCAGGTTCACAGGGCCTGTGAGTCCAGAGCCCACCCCGAGATTTCTGCAAATCCCCCTGTCCTCCTTCATGCCATCCTCCTCTAATGCCTCAGTCCAGCCAAATACAATCTGGTAAGAGGCACTGTTCTTGGTGAGAATCTTCTCAAAATTCTGGTAGAACTTAGCATTCAGCATTGGGTAACTTGGGAGGGGTCATCTTCTGGGCAAGGACCTGAGAAGTGCTGCCCCCTCCTCCGCTGTACACAGAGTAGGGCTGTCCCAGCCAGAGCCCTCCCAGTTCAAGCCTGTAACCCACGGGGCCTGTCAAGGAATTCTTTCTAAATAAACCAGTGCCCTTCTTAGGAGCCTTATGGGGACAGCTGTTAATACAGTGACATTTCCCACATCATTTAATCTATGCTGATAAATTCAAGTTCTGAGCTCTCTACCAAGCTTCAGGTGCACTTATCCATCTGCCTGCTGGTTACCTACACCTGGAAGTCTCACAGGCGCCACAAACTCAACATGTCCAAAAACTGAACTAACCACTTCTTTCTGCAGTGTTCTTCTCCAGGGTTCCGTAGCTCACTGTACAGCACTTCCACCCAGTTGCTTGGAATCCGTTCTGAAATTCCCTCTCCCTTGCCCTCCAGGTCTGAGAAGTCAGCTGCTTTCAGAGGCAGTCCTGTTTCTTCTCCCTTATACATATCTCTCGCCTATCCCTGTCGCTTCAACCTTCCCATCGTCAGCTGAGTCCCCGTCATCGTCGCCATGTCAGTTATGCTTTGGAAGACATCACACGGGCTTCCCCATCTCCCCGGCCACCCAAATTTTATTTTCCACAATGCAGCCCAACCTGCCCTTCTAGTGCAACCACCACTTGTTCCCTCCCTTGCACACCTCTCTGGGGGCTCCCAACACTCTCCCAGCGCCAGGATTGCAAGACTCCCCTGACCACCTCTGTTCTCCTTCCACCCCTATCTTCACCGGGCTTCTTCTTTGACTTGGCCACAGCCCTCTCTCCTATTCTCAGCTCCTCAGAAACCCCCAGATCTTCTCGTGCACCCGGTTGGCCTTCACATGTGTTGGTACCTCTGTGGGAAAGTTTCATCTCCCACTTCTATTCCTGGCTGATTTCTCCACATCCTTCCTGTCTCGTCTGCATTTTTTCCTTAGATTAATTTAGGGTCTCATCTTCAGTGCTTTCATATCCTATCAGAATGTTCATCTCAGTGCGTTATGACTGACAGTCCAGTGCCCGTCTCCCCTCCTGGCATATACAGCCTACAGGGCATGAGCCACACGGTCATTTTCGGGGTTGTGTCCCAGTGACCTGTGGAGCATGGGCCACTAGCTGCACTCAGGAATTACACCTCCGTGAACAAATGAGTGAGGAGAAGGCAGACTCTAGCCTCCCAAGTTCACCATCTTGCCACAAAGTTGACCACGTGAGAGTTAACAACACAACCGCAAAGTCACCAGCAAGGCTGGAGCAGGTGCTACCTGGCTGTTCTTGGTTGAGTTACAAAAGTTATTGCCATGAGTTCAGAGAAGCATGAGATGTCTGTGGGCAGGGACCGTTTCATGGAGAACGCTTGACTGGAGCTGAGCCTTGATCAATGGAGAGAATTGTGCCAAAGAAAGAACAGTGAATGGTTCTCCAGAAGAGGGAAATACGGGCAGAGCTTTAGGTTGGGGAGGACGCATTCGGGGCTGGCCGAAAATGGAGTCACACAGGTGTGGGAAGCAGCAGAAACCAACAGGGGTGGTGAGACTGCAGAGGACAGGGAGCTGGTGGGAGCCATGGCTGGCACACAGCTTGGAGGGGTAACGGCAGGAAGCTGCTCCCGAAAGCCTGCTGCTGGCTGTGGAGGAAGCGCTGCCCAAAGAGGCCCCAAGAGGGGCAGCACCTGCCAGCATCCCAGGAAGGAGGAAGGGGAATCAACAAACTCCCACCTCTGCCCTTCCCTCTCCTCTCCCGCACACCTTAGGAAGCAAGGACGACAAAGCCTAAGTGATGCTGACCACGGAGGTGATGAGGAACCGGCAAGCCCCCAAACTGGGGATTCGCCCAGAGGATCCTTGGCTTCACCCAGGAAAGAATTCAAGGGCAAGCTGGTGGTGTTAGCAACTTTTACTGAAGCGCCATGCAAAGCAGGGGCAGAGGTCCTACTCCTTGCAGAGCAGGGCGACCCCACAGGGAGTGTGCCCGGAGTGGCAGCTCAGGGGCAGGCCTGCAGTCATATTTATACCCACTTTCAATTACATGCAAATTAAGGGACAGATTATGCAGAAATTTCTAGGAAAGAGGTGGTAACTTCCTGGTGGTTAGGTTGTTGCCATGGAAAGGGGTGGTAACTCCCTCGTGTTGCCATGGCAGTGGTAACTGACCTGGCACACTGGTGGGCGTGTCTCATGGGAAACAGCTTCTGCTCTGTTTTAGCTAGTCCTCAGTTTGGTCTGGTGTCTGAGCCCCACCTCCCCTCAGAGGGAGAACAAGAGCCGAGAGGAGAAGGGCAGGGCTGGGTTGGGGGGAAGGTGCACCTGGGAAACTATCAGTGGCCTAACAAAATCAGTGTAATGTGGCAGCAGAGTTTGTTTGTTTGTTTAATTTTACTTTAAGTTCTCAGATGCATGTGAAGAAAGTGCAGGTTTGTTAAATAGGTGTACCTTTGCCATGGTGGTTTGCTGCACCTATCAACCCGTCATCTAGGTTTTAAGCCCCACATGCATTAGGCATTTGTCCTAATGATCTCCCTCCCCCTAATCCCTGAAAGGCCCCAGTGTGTGATGTTCCCCTCCCTGTGTCCATGTGTTCTCATTGTTCAACTCCCATTTTATGAGTGAGAACATGCGGTGTTTGATTTTCTGTTCCTGTGTTAGTTTGCTGAGAATGATGGCTTCCAGCTTCATCCATGTCCCTGCAAAGGGCATGAACTCATTCTTTTTTATGGCTACATTGTATTCCATGGGTGTATATGTGCCACATTTTCTTTATCCAGTCTATTATTGATGGGCATTTGGGTTGGGTCCAAGTCTTTGCTATTGTAAATAGTGCAGCAGACTGTCTTTACAGAGCTGGGGAAGGGACACCCAGAGAGGTGTTCATTGATCTGAGGGTGAGGGCACAGAGAAGAGGTACAGCTGGCTTTCAGTCTTCATTGCAGGATCACTGAAGGAACAAATGAAGGAATGTGTGGGAGTACGCTTATGGAGCACTTACTGTGCACTTGTGGCACATTTCACACACAAATGTCAGTCCGTGCTGTTAGCCTACACTTTATCCTACAGCAATGGACAGATATTTTTAGTAGGAGAGTGACAAAATGAAGCTCAGCCATGGCGTATTGGGAGAACTGAGGGGCAAGGGTCCAGATGCAGAAGAGTCGAGAGGCTCATGAGAGGTGTGATCATAGCGGTTATGATAATTTAGTGAGTACTTTCCCTGGCGCACCTGCCAGCAGCAGCTGCTTCCAACAAATTACCTTTTTTAGTCTGAACAATTCCGTTCTATGAGATAGGCACGGATAGTCTCATTTTACAGATGAGCAAACCAAGGCTCAGAGAAAGAAAGAAGCTGAACTCCTATTCTACAGTCAGTAACTGCTAGAACTTGAGTTCAACTTGACAACAGAGCCCACACTCTTAACCCCCAGGCAGAACCACCTCTCAGGGTAAGAGCCATGGGGAGAGGTGTCAGGGGCTCTGCAAGCAGGACCTCTGCTGGTCTGGGGGAGTTCCTCCCTCTGCTTATCCTGCAGTTTTTCAGGCAGTTGGGCCTCCCCGTCATCTTCACTGGGAGTATCATCATCTGTGTTTCTCTGTTGGGTGTCACCTATTTCTCCACAAGTTCCCTGATGTTGGAAAATTATTAAGTAGTCAAGACCACATTCTGTTGAAAATGAAAGTCAGTTAAGAAACATGACTATCAAAAAAAAAAATAAAAAATCAGGGATTCTATTAAACAACCTCCAAATAAAAGTTTGAGTTTTCCCAATATCTGAGAACCATTTTGGAAGGAAACTGTAAACAGGTCCTTTATTCAAAGAGGCTAATCATGAGTAGGTCAGTCTCAGAGGAAAAAATCCTCTTTGTATTGGATTACTAGTTGAAGAAAAAATTTATGTTTACAGGAACAAAACGTTATTGTTTTTGGGGGGATCAGTGAGAGGATAGTTCCATGACCCAAACCTCCTCTCATCGCCCTCCACCAAATATCATGGGGTTGACCCAGATTTCTCACTGAGCTGCTCCCTACACCCAGGTACGGACAACAGGAAACAGAAAACCAGCATATTTAGCAAGTGTCATTAACCTAATGCCATATCCACATGGAAACATATTCAGAGAGATTACCAGAGTGGGGTAAAAGGTACCCCCCAAGAACCTTCCCTAGTGAATCCAAGTCAATACTATAAAGTACTGAACTCTGGAAATCCCTCCTGAGCCCTGTGGATGAAAACTCAACCATCATCACTCCCATTCCCTCACTAAAGAAAGGAAGAAACAGCGTAACTAAGGGGTAGAAACCAGTAAGAATATAAACGAAAACAACGGGGAGAGAAATTCACAGTGGAGATAAAACTCATTGTTTTGTTGTTGCTATTTATTTTTGCTGTTAGTTTTAGTTGTCTCTGAAGTGCACTAATTGGAGGAACTGCCACAAAAATGGAGGACAGGGATGACAGGTATACCTCGAGAGCGAGTGCTGTTCTGAGTTTTCAGAAAATCTAAGTCTTTCGCACCAGTAAAATTATAGAAAAAGCTGAGCATATGAAGAAAGCCATTTTTTTGTGACTCCTAATGCCTGTGTGCACAATTCCAAATCAAACATATTCACATTATTAACTTTTTAAAGTTTATTAGTCTCAGTGCTAATGAACTCATTCATCCTTGGCAAATGCACATGGCGCCCTAATGAAACGTCAATAGATAGATCGGCAGTGAAGTGAGCACGTCCAATAGTTGATGCCAAATTCCACTTGGCTGTAATGGCTGGAAAGAGAAGATCACTTCCAAAGAGACATTGGAGGCAGCATCGCATAATGGGAAAAGCACTAGAGTAGATGTCTACAGACCAGGATTCTGTGTCTGGCTGTGCCACTTGGCAGCTGAGCGACCTTGAGAAAGTCACCTAACATTTCTGGGACTCAGTGCCTTTTCTGCAAGAAGAGGAGACTCATCTAGCTCATCCCCAGTGTTCTTTCTAGATTTGCAATTTCATGCCTTTTCTCCCTACACCCTGCCAAGCACACTATTCCCTAACCTTTAAGGACGTTATCAGGAGTGTGTACACATCATGATGCATAGTATCCTGCATTTAGACATATGCCTAGTTAAACAATGGTTCCTTCTTTCTGGATCAAATTAAAACTTGGCTCCTTAGGAGACATTATGCCACAGGTTATAGGTTTTAATTTCTGACCTGTTTGAACATTGCACAAGTTCAGAGTTGTAATGAGTTTCCTAACCTGTGTTCGTTTGTGTCAGCCTGTATGACAGTGTGCTGAGCGTGCTATGGGAGATATAAAATGGAACGTTAAAAAATCATCTAAGCAAGCCTCCTTTCTCTCAATTATCAGTTTTGAAAAAGAGCCTGAACATGGGCACTCTTCTGTTTGGAGGTTCCTGAACTGCTTGCATTAATTCTCCAGGGTAAACTTCCTGTCTTCTTGCAACGATGGTTTTTTTTTCCTACTTTACCTCAGATCTTTAAAATTGTACAACAGCTTGGAAGTCAGGATGTTTTTCCCCCAATGCTTCATGAAAAGAGGCTGCTTTATTATTGAGCAAAAGCAAAAATAATAATCGTGCAAAGCTTTTCCTTCTGGACCGCATAAATTATCTCCAATTTTCCTCATTATTTTCTTCTGCAGGGTATAAAGAGATTGCCTGTGGCAAAATATGTATCAGTACAAACAAATAGAAAACAGTTTAAACCACTGAAGTATTTACCTTTATTTATTTAAAAAAGACATTTTAATCCTATTAACGGTAAATTATATTACCTATTGTGAAAGCAGACATGAAAGAAATATTTGAAGCATGCAGTTAATTATGATACCAAGTGACACATAATATTTATGCTCTTCTTGTATAGCCTGAACAATTTTTCTTTCACTAACTGTGAGTCACACACTGATTGAAGTCTGGAAGCTGAGACAGAACCACAGGCACATCTGCCGTCGATGCCTCATTCTATAGATAATTAATGTTACAAGGAGCAGCCATTGTTTCGTCTTTCAAAGTCCCAATTTCACATAGAGCAAAAAATTCTCTTCCCCCACCCTTTTACTTTAATTCTCCATTTCAGCATATTTATTAGATGTCCACACCAGCAGGGCAAAACAGCAAGCTTGCAAACAAATTTCTACATAGGACAGCTGTGTCTTCACTGGGGCCGTGGACTTTTTGGAAACTCCAAGACCTTCATGAAAGCAGCCGCCCCCTTTGAGGGAAGTGACTAAACCCATCTAAGTCATTGTTTTGACATGAGTATGCGCTTCTGCACTATAAGAATAAAAGATAAAATGTTGGTAAAAGTTAGCAAGCCATATTCCTGTTTGATGATGGTGACCCAGCCAGGCTGTGGCAGACACAGAAACAGACAATGTGGCTGCTGGATGGCTGGTGTTCTCATCATCCGGAGCCCACCTTCGGGGTGAACTTGCTGGGCGTCACTCTTGACGGTGGAGGGTGTGAAGGCCCATGACCCACTGGGCCATGCTGCCTCTGGGCAGAGTTTCAGCTGGCAAAAGCCAGCTCCTTCTTTCATACATAAGAGGCTTTGGTTGAAATCATCACACCTGTTCCTTCCAAGTGGCTTCCTAGCCACAGCGGACGTTTGCCCGGCTTCTGTTGGGGTCCCATTGCACGTGTGTTGTTTCCAACAGTGGTTTCATGGTTTCTTTGAACTTTCCCATTTTGGACTCTGTGGGTCATGTAAGCATCTCCTCTGACACTTTGGTTTGATTAGCACTTGCAGCCCCAAAATGGATTGAGTAGGAATCTCATGGACTATGGAAATAATGGTCGTTGACCATAAGACATCCCCACTCTTCAATGGCGTCTTGAGATGAGGAATGAATACAAGCCTAACAATCAGAATTTTTATTGTTTTCCATTAGATTTCTATTAGATCAAGATTAATTTTGTATGTGGTAACATAAATAATACCACATATATTTGTGATTTGAAATAACAAGAGAGATCAATCTTATTGAACACTTACTAGATACTAAGTGCCTGATACACATTCTCATTTATCCTCACGAAGTAAGTTTGCAAAGTTAACACTAGTATCCCCTCTGGTCAAGGCATAAACTGAGGTAAGTAACTTGTTGAAAACCAAGAACCCATAAGCAGAAGAACCGTAATTCAAATGCAAGCAGTGTTTGGTCCTTACCACCATCTATTTCTCATTTATATTTTAATAGTTTGGTGCTATGAAAATATTACACAAATATTAACAATTGAGTAAATCCATTTAAATTTGATTTCAATATCCATTAAGAGTTGGAAAAATTATTCTACCAGACCTCATTTAGCTACAAAATATTCAGAACATTTAATTCAATTTTCAGATTATAATCAGATACTTTTTTTAAACTGAGGTGTAATTTACATTTTCTGAAATGCACAGATCTTACTTAAGTGTATGGTTTGATAAGTTTTGACAAATGCATATGTCTAAGTAACCCAAGGCTTGGTCAGGATAGAAAACATTTCTATCACACCAGAACATGCTTCTTGCCTGATCTCCAGTCTCTCCCTGCCTACCACATACGCATCACTGTTCTGATTTCCATCAGATCAGCCTGCCTGTTTCTTGCTTCATGTTGGCTCAAACAGCATTGTGTTTTTTTTCTGCTGCTGCCATAAAACAAATTACTACAAACTGGGCCAATGTTACTTGTACTCATGCATAGGTGTGAATTTAGCACTCTAAAATTTTATTCTGTGTATAGGTTTCTACCACTGCAGTTAAGATCCTGAACTTTCTATCATCACAAGGATTTCATGTGTTACCATTTAATAACCACAGGCCCCTCCCTCCAGCTTTTCCCCTGCCATATCTAACCCCAGAAAACCACTAATCAGTTATCCATTTCTGAAATTTTGTCATTTAAAAATCCTTTATCGATGAAATTTTTTTTTTACTAAGCATAATTCCAATTCACGATTAGAAACGTATAACTAGAAATTTATCCAAGTCCTTGTGTATATCAATACTTCATTCATTTTATTAAAGAGTGGTATTCCATGGTTTATGTAACCATACATATGTTGAAAGATGGCCAGGTTGTTTCCAGTTTGGGGCCAGTTATAAAAAAAAAAAAAAGGAGTATTAACATTCATGTACAGGTTTTTCTGTGAACCTGTTTTCATTTCTCTGGGTTAACTGCTGAGTAGTACAATTGCTTAATTGTATGGTAATTGCACATTTAGCTTTATTTAAAAACTGCAAAACTCTTTTCCAGAGGGGCTGCACCATTTCAAATTCCCGCCGTCAAAGTATGACTGACTCCCATCCTTACCAGCACTTGATATTGTCACTATTTTTATGCCTTTCTAAGAGGCATACACTAATATCTCATTGCAGCTTTGATTTGCATTTATCTATTAGCTAACAATGTTGAATATCTTTTCATACATTTATTGTTCATATATTACGTGTCCTCTTCAGTGAATGTCTGTTCATATCTTTTGTTCACTTTCTAATCGGATTGTTTATTTTTTGAATTTTGAGTTGTGAGAGGTCTTTATGTATTCTAAATACTCTTCCTTTGTTGAGTACGTGGTGTGCAAATGTTTTGTAACAATTTACAGGGTTTTTTCATTCTCTTTGCAGGAGCTTTATCAATTAACCATTTTTTTCTTTTATTAATTAGATTTTGGCGTCGAGTTTAAGAACTCTGCCTATCCCTACATTCCAAAGATTTTATTCAAGTTTTTTCTAAAATGTCTTTAATCTTATGTATCATGTTTCAGTCTATCATTCATTCTGAGCTAATGTGTGTGCAAAGTGTGGAACATGGGTCGGGTCCTCTGTCTCCTTCTCGCTCCCTCTCCCTCCCTATGTCCAATTGTTCAAGCACCATGTGTTCAGAAGTTCATCCTTCCT